>NC_140483.1:143336707-143379095 GCF_964271855.1 Acomys minous
GCCTACCACAGCTCAGCTCTCCTGCCCCATGCAGTCACTCCAAAAGGCAGCTGTGATCTGGGCCTTGCACATCAGAGACCATTAGGAAGAGCAGCATGATTCATCATCTTCTGCTTGTGTTATTTTCACTTAGTCATTTGGGGGCCGATCTGAGGCACTAACAATAGTCTGAGAGTCGATGGATTGATTTTTCTCCCTTAAATAACTTGTGAATTTTTAACTGTTAAACTTCTGCCATTTCAGGTAAAGATGCACACGGTCTTGCATGGGGACCTGGAGGTGGCCCACCCAAGGGTCCCCTGCACTATGCCTCCAGCTCCTCCTTGAGCTCCTGCGCCACTCATGAGGAAATCTGTTCTGCTTTTTCAGGTGGCCTGATCCTTAGAATACCTTTCCCCTGGGCATATCCCTAAGTAATTGATCACTCAGCTTCTCCCTGCACCCCCTCCCCGCCCCCCCCCCGCCCCCTGCATCGTTCATCCACAAGGGTCACAGTTTTACACTCAGCATCCCAGGCACCATCCTTTGAATAACTATCTCTTTTGGAAAACAGTTCATCACACAGCTCCAGATAGGACCTGGCCAGGGCGGAGTACTCCAGCCAGTGCTAGAGGTGCTTGCTTCTCCAGCCACGAGGACACCCTACTGTCCCATCTGGATATGCAGGCACGAGGGCTACAGGTGCCCTTTTCAGACACTCTACCTTGCTGTCAAGGGCAGCCCAGGATTTGACATTTGGCACTTTTTTTTTTTTTAAGATAGAAGCACCATATTGTATACGTAATCCTTCTAAATTTTGTCCTGTATGTATTACGTCAAAACAGTAGGTATCAAGATTGCTTAATTATTATGTACTGTCCTTCCCAAATTCTCACTCTAAAAAAGAATGGGCTTTGCACGGTTGATGTTGACCCAACAACAGAATAGAGTGGTTGGTTAGCACGCCAACCTTGTAACCAGGGATCAGTTGTCAGATTAGACTCAACAGTAAAATATAAATCTTCCCCTGAATATCAGAGTTGCACATTTTCATGGCATTTGCAGGATTTCCAGCCTCCAACTGCCCATAGGATTGCTTTGCTCCATAATGCTTTGTTTGGTCCACACTCTTTGTTAGCCTGGTTTTGTTTTTTTAGAGATAGGGTTTCTCTGTGTAGCCCCGGCTGTCCTGGAACTCTGTAAACCAGGCTGGCCTCAAACTCACTGAGAGCCTCCTGCCACCACACTGCACTTCACACAAGGATGGACTGAACAGATGGTCTACCACATGACACACTTCCTCATTACAGCGACCCAGCAGAAGAAGCTCTTTGCTCTGGGTACTGTTTTCTTTTTTAAAGACGATTTTACTTATAATGCCTTCTCTCTGCTTAGACTGTCAGGAGCCCACAGGAAAATTCTCAGACCACTAGAGGATGGAATAAGAGCATATCGTGGTATATGCTTTATAGACCAACCACATACTAGGGTTTTATTTTCTTTCCCTTGATTTCCCTTTACCTTAGCCTCTTCGTTGCCTTCTGCCTTATCTTACTGAATTGCATGCCCTCTTAAAGACGCCACAGATTTTTTTTTTTTTAAGGAAAGGTAAAAACAAATGGAAGGCGAGAGGGAGAGGCTGGAGAGATGGTTCAGCAGTTAAGATCCTGAGCTGCTCTTTCAGAGAACGTGAATCATGTCCCCTGCTTGTGGTACTTTGAATGAGAACTGCCCCCGTAGGCTTTGGTATTTGAATGCTGGTCTCCAGCTGGTGGGGGACATTTGGAGAGATTTAGGAGGTGTGGTCTTGCTAAAGGTAATATACCACTAGGGAAGGTTTTCAGACCCCATCGTCTCACCCCAAATCCAGGCTGCTCTCTCTGCTTCTCGCTTGTATTTGGAATTGTAAGCCAAAGCAAACTCTCCCTTCGGTTGTGTGTGGTCATGATGTTTTTTGTTTTTTGTTTTTTTTGTTTTTTTGTTTTTTTGTTTTTTTTTGCTTTTTCGAGACAGGGTTTCTATGTGTAGGTCATGATGTTTTAATCACAGCACAGAAAAGTAGCAACTGCCCAGCACTCACAGGGGGGTGCTCACCACACCTACAGCACCAGTTCCAGGAGCCCAACAACATCCAGATCCCCCAGGCACCTGTATTCATGTGTACATATGCACACAATACACATAATTAAAAATATAAATGAAAGAGAGTAAATAATCTAGACCATGCTTTTTAAAATTTATTTATTTATTTATTTATTTTCCTTTTTTTATTAATTTATTCTTGTTACATCTCAATGGTTATCCCATCCCTTGTATCCTTCCATTCTTCCCTCCCTCCCATTTTCCCCTTATTCCCCTCCCCTATGACTGTTCCTGAGGGGGATTACCTCCCCCTGTATATGCTCATAGGGTATCAAGTCTCTCCTTGGTAACCTGCTGTCCTTCCTCTGAGTGCCACCAGGTCTCCCCCTCCAGGGGACATGGTCATGTGAGCATGTGAGAAATAGACCATGCTTTTTAAAGATGTTATCCACAAAGATTATTTGAGAATTTGACACAGTGCTTTAGTATTAGTGTGAGCCACAGGACTTAGAAAATTTAAAGAAAAAGGATTTTCCCTAGTCCTCGCAAAATCACACCAGATCTGAGTAAGCATTGTTTTTTGAGTACTTCCAAATCATAAGCAGAACTGCATTTTTAGAATTGGTCTCAGTGTCAAGGTGGCTTTTCTAATATTTGGGATGAGGGCAGCGTATACTCTATTCTTTCTTTAGAACTTCAGAGTCCAGACTCGTTCCAAGTGTCTGATATTCCTGTTCCCTCCATGCCTTATCAGAGATCACTAATAATAATCAAGTTTTTTTTGGCTGTCAGTTTTTTAATATTCTGGGGCAACTAGCAAACACAGTGAGCTTTATGGTAAGCCTAAGAATTAGGCATCATTCTTTTGAGGATAAAGCTTAAAGTGCGTAACAAGCTGTTATGGTGATTAAATTATAATAATTAGTATTCTGTGCAAATAATTATAGCCCAAAATTTAAGCCTCAGGGGAGAGAAGTGAGAGATGAATGAAACGAAACTGACTGCGTACTCACTTTTCACAGACATTGTCTTATTGACAGGCTGTGAGCCCTCACTATACTCACAACTGTACTGCGAGGCGTGATAGCGTGGAGCTTACAGATGGGGAAGCGCCGTTTCAGAGGTTGTGATCTTACTTGGGCACAGATAAAAAGTGAAAATGTAGGTCTGAAATCCAAAAGCCTTGCTCCATTTCCCCAAAGTAAGTAATTGAGGAGGAGGAACATAATACAGCCCGTCACACTTTTATCTGTCTGGAAAATGATAGTCATGAAGTCTATGTAGGCGACAGTAATCTTGTTCTTTCAACACAAAAATAAATCTTGGACCTAAGAAAATCTGCATCAAGAATTGAGTGTCCCATGAAAAGAAAAATTCTACTAAGACAGATAAATGACAGATAGATAGGTAGGTAAGTAGGTAGATAGATACATAGATACATAGATAGATATGAATAAATGGTTGGTAGATAGATGATAGATAAATTTAGATAGATAACAGATGATAGATAAATAAATGATAAATAGATAGGTAGATGATAGATAGATAGATAGATAGATAGATAGATAGATAGATATGTTGTAGAACAGATATTAGACTCTTGAAGGCTTCTCTACCCTGGCCAGCTCCCAAATAATTGATGCAGAGAAACTATAATTTATTTTATAAGCTTTAAAGCACTAGAGCTGGGCAGATATCAAAACCCTCTAAGCTATTTTTGTCTCATGGTCCTTTGAGACACTAAGCCTAGAAACCTAAACTCCACTTCCTTATCTTCTGTCCAGCCTAGGCTGTCAGCAACTTTATTGACCAATCAGGGGTAATTGGGTAGCTAAGTTATACAAAATCACTTGGTAGATGTGAGAATGTGCTAGTCTGGGATAGAACCAGATCTTGGGGGCCAGTATTACCATTAGAATACATAACACCAGACTAACCCCAACAGAGATAGAAGATAGATCAGTGATAGATGCTGACAGAGATACAAACATAGATGCTAATACATCTCTGTCTCTGTCTCTGTCTCTGTCTCTGTCTCTGTCTCTGTCTCTGTCTCTCTCTCTCTCTCTCTCTCTCTCTCTCTCTCTCTCTCTCTCTCTCTCTCTCTCTCTCACACACACACACACACACACACACACACACAAGATAGATACATAGATAAATTCTTTTTCCAAAGTACTAAGATTTGGCAATGTATTTCATACAATAGGTTGAAGACAAACTCACATAATGAGAGTTAGTCCTCATAAATTAGCATGAGAAAAATGAGACAATAGCCTTACAGAAAAGTGAAGAAGAAAAAAAAGAACAATTCAAAATTAGACCAGACAATACCAATTTTATTCAAGCCTTAATTGAATCAAAAGTATTTAGACTTAGTTGTTTATGCTTTTTGAATTCTGCTTTCATGCAACTGAAGCTAGAATGATCCAAATATAAAGGAGAGATGCTATGGAGGCAGGGGTGAGTGGTAGGCATCCTGGCTTCAAACTATCTTTCAAAAGTAAGGGTGTAATGCCCAAGCTCAATGAGGAATTTAGGCCATTGGTTTTGTACATCGTGCCCCAGCATCCAGGGACAAAGCAAAGCAAAGTGCTCCTTTTAAAGTAAGTTTAGTCAACAGTAAACATATTCTAAATTGTAGGATATGAAGAAGTAACAAATCACAATAACAATTTTGTAAAATTGTTGCTGATAAAAATCCTGGGAGGATAGAAGGGATGGGATAACAATTGAGATGTAATATGAATGAATGAATTAATTAATTAATTAAAACAACCTGTGGCTATCAAATTCCATCAGAGTATTTCTCGAGCTTATTCAACAAAACTAAGTAAATTCTTAGGACAGGAATGAATGACCTAGAGGCATTGCTACTTACCTGGTTCAAGGTCACTTTGATAACTGATTAAAGAAGGAATTGACCTGCAGACATGTGTCAGTTTTAGCCAATAATATACAAGAAACCGTGTTTCCATTGTACATGAGCAGCATTTACATAGAATCATACCTACATAAGACAAGTCCATCCAGGTAACTGTAACTCTCCCTCACAGCAAAAGTTCTTTGTTCCATTTTCGACCTTTCCTTCCTATAACAGCGCTCACACTCTGAATCCAACACTAGAGCTTGTGGAGTAGCCCATAAGTCCCCTTGCGTCTTTTAGTGGCCGTCTCTAGAACCCAGTACCCTTCCTTGCCACCCATCTGGAAGCAGCGAGCACTGTTTCTGATGAACCAACAGGCACTGGGCTGAATCGGTATTGTTAATAAGCTTGGTTGAGCCTCTCACCTTCTTACAAACTCTATTTACAACCCTTCTCTTCATTTTAAAGATAATGGAGCAAACCACATGAGGGTCAGTAAGCAACAAACCTAGAATTAAAAACCGGGTACGATCAATCACAAAGTCTATGTTCTTTCCTATATGTTATATTCCCCTCCCTGCTCCCCCTGTGTGCCCCTCCCCCCAGTGTAAGAAGAGATCTTCTTGCCCAGCACATGTCCCTTCTTCCCTGATCAGTCTTATCATTAAGCACCCTGAGCATGCCTGATAACATATCTTCTGAATCAAATATTGTGCTTTAATTGTTACTCTGCACCTTAGGTAGCAGCAAACATGACTCCAACGGACTCAAGTACTAACAAGACTGATTTGGTCCATGAGACTGGAAGGTACAGAAGGAAGCATGGATTTTGCTTTGCTCAGGACACCTGCCTCATTTATCTGCTGTTCTGTGGGCTCTGCTCCATGCCATGACCTCACAGAGTGTTTAATCAGCAAAACTTACATTGCCTGCATTCAGGGAAGATAAGGTTATGCTTCAGAGAAACCTCAAATAACTCTGATGATGGTAGAAAATGAGTTTCAATGGCCATGGGTGAGGACCTGTTATAGCTGTTTTAAGTCTAGCCTCTCCATCTTCAAGATGGTTCTTGAATGAAACATCCTAGCAAGAGGGATTAAACCAGTTTGGTTGGACTAGTAAGTCTTAGCTGAGGCTCTATATTAGCATTATCCTCAAGTAACCTCAAATAAGGAGAAACTCCCCCACAACACTGGAATGAGAGACAGAAAAAGAAACAAATGGCTTTAGTTTATCAGGTACCACTTCAACCCCCCCCACACACACCCTACAGGCCTCCACCTGGAGTAGAATGGATGAGATGAACAAGAAAGTGGGTCTCCACACACACTGCAGCCTTTACCTATGTGCTGTTATGGCTTCTTGTGATTTATCAGTCATTTTTATTAGCATTTATTAATTATACAAAGTGATGGGTCTCATGATGACAGTTCATGCACAGAATATAATTATCTTCAATCTCTTCTTATCACATCCTGCTCCCCTGTCTACTCTTCCCCTTCATCTACCTCCAAAACATCTTTCCATTTTCATGTACCATCTCTATTGTTTTATTTTTCTCTAATTATTATTGTTGTATTTATATATGCATATACCTGGTGAGTCCATTTAATGTTGTTCATATGTATATGTATATGTATATGTATATGTATATGTATATGTATACGTATACATCAAATCATATGTATATAATTTTAGGGATCACCACTTGGGATTATATCATCAATTGGCACATTCCTGGGGGAGACTTATTTTTTTGTATTACTCCTTCATTTATCTGCGTGTGATTTAACAATTCATAAGATGCTCATTTTTCAAAATCCATACTTTAAAAGATGACATTAACACCTATTATAAATTCATCCCATTCCGTCATCGCCACTGGGTAGTTCCCAGTGATGCTGCACCATGTGGAATCTTTTATTATTATTATTAATTTATTCAGATTACAACTCAGTTGTTATCCCATCACTTGTATCCTCCCGTTCCTCCCTGAGGCAGACTTATTTTCTCTTGCTTAGCAGTCATTAGCTCCTTGTAGCTCTTCATCAAGAGATGGGGCCTTGAGATATTGCCACCATCTACACTGGCATGTCAGCTGGTATTTTTTATTGTTCAGGTCTTATTTAGGCAGCCATGTTGTGGGGATTTCACGGGCTGGCTTCCGTGTTCTATAGAGAAGAGTGTCTTAGCAGATGTACTGGTTCTCTGGTTCTTCCATCCTTCCTACCCCTCTCCTTCATGCCTTCTAGACAGGAGTTGTACTCAAGATTTATCAATTGGGTCTAGGCATTCCATGGTCAGTCTCTCTGCATATTGACCAGTGGTATTTTCTCTAATGGGTTCCATCTTTAAATGGCTTTAAAAAAGAAGAATGAATGAATGAATGAATGAATGAAAAATAAGTAGTTCTTGTTTTAACATTGTCTCCTCCCTTATAGACCAAAAAAGACATTAGCTATGTCAGGATTTCTCACCATCTACTTGAGCACCTAGAAAATATCTGACACCTGGTAGTAAGCACCTACTAAAACACTGAAATGAACAATGAAACACGGACTCCCCAGGGCCAGACAGCAAACAAGCTGCATTCACTCTTAAATAAGCCAGAAATCTTTAGCAGATTAACCTCCCAGGGTTCCCCGAGGACTCTGTCTGCATCGTGATATCCACTTCTTTGCAGTATGTTTAAGCTCTTCAGTGGTCCTTCGATCATCTACCTGTTCAGGCTCCTCTCTGAGGATTACCTACACTTAGAAGATCTTATCTTTACCGAATGCATCTCCAATGCATCCAATCTGCCAGAGGCTCGCTCAGTTTTTCATTCTATTTTTGTTGTTGTTGTTGTTATTGCTGTTGTTGTTTGCTTGTTTTGCCAACATAAAGAGTGACTATATAAAGTAATCCCGTTTTCAATAAAAATATTACACTAATGCTCTGTACAATGTGTCTTGGAGGGTAGCAAAGATCACAATGTGACAGGAAGAGCAAATAGTGTTCTCCCATCTCAGTGACTCAGGGAGATGGATATGACAGTTACCCATCCTTTACCAGGTGAGAAACTAAGACACAGCAAGACTCCACTGCTCATCCAAAGCCATGTAGCTATTTAGGTGGCAGACGTGGGACTTAAGCTATTTGTCTCTAGGACCTAGGCCCTTAAACGTAACAACTCTGGTAGGCGTTCTGAGACAAGCAGGGTATCCCAAGAGTCTTGGTTCACAAAAGACCAGCAATGCCATAGCAACAGCACATAGTAAAAATGATGTCAGACTGCCATAGTACAGGACAAGACAGAGATCTTGGGGGAGCAAGGATTACCTTCAAAGGTGGGACATTAACCAAATTATTTTTAGGTTCTGAAGAGTCATAGTATCTTGGTGGCTACTGGGTGTGAAGGGAAGCGGTGTTGCAAGCCAGGCACAAAGTCTGAAAGTTGGGGTTCTGGACCCATTCATTGCCTAACACCTGAATCAAGCTGAGGCTCAAAAACTGAAACTTTCAAAACCAGAACCAAGGTCCCAGAGGCCCAGCCCATGTGACACACATCCTCTTGAGAGAGGCCCCTGGATTTCAGAAGTCTAGAAATGTGTGTAGAGAAATAAGGCCAAACACAGCAGGTGATGCCAGCTGGAACCTTCTCTGTTTTATTCATGCTTCATCGCCAGACGGCTGGTTCCCAGGAGGTGGCTGAATCTCACAAGGTTCAGATGTAACAGGAAACAAATAGCTAATTGTGCTGCACCTCAGCTTGGATTCATTCTGGGTGTGGACAAGTGTCTGTGTCTCCAGAGACTGCAGTGAAGTGGAAAGCGCGGATTAGCCAGCTTGATGATCTGAATTGAGGGGAGCAATTGAATGGTTGCCAAATCTGTGAGTGACTAGATGTCCTGTATGAGCCAGGACAGTCCTGAGCAATCGTGACCATTGTCAAGCACGGCCTCCACTTGAAAGGTAGGCATGGCCCCATTTTCCCTTGGTAACAAATTACGCATCTCTCTAAACTTACTTAAATTTGCTTAAATTCTATGTGGGGTTTTTTTTTATCTGTATTATACCTAGATGAGTAACAAGCCAACTCCCTGCTGTGTCAAAGAACACTTTCTTTTATGTGTTTTAAACCTACCCATTTGATGCACCAAGCCCCACCTCCTGTTCCAGTTCAATTCAGAAGCCAGAATTAGAACTGTTTCTGACTGCTCCTCTGTCTGCAAGAGCTTATGTTCAGAGGTGAACAGGTGAAGGGAGGGAGTGAAAAGAGGAGGCTGCACAGGCTCATCTCGGCCTCCAAGTACCTCTCAAGTCATAGGGATGCAGGCAGAACCTGAGAGAGCAGAAATCCGTCAAAACAGTGTAATTAAAAGGACATACGATTTCAAGTGATGACTCAGCCAGGTTTATAGACCGAGGGGAGGATTTGGTAAAGGAAGTAATTCTCAGCTCGACCTTGAAAGGGCAGTACAGTCTCAATAGGAAAAGAAAATTGTAGTTTAAATGCTAGTTTCCCTTAAAGATGAGATGTGATGTTGACTAGAAGTAAAATACACATTCGTGGTGTAGTATTTGCAGAGTCGATATAGAGATATCTGGGTAGTAGTTGGCAGGTCAAGACAGTTAGTACAGACAACTTACGCTCATAGAGATGAGCAAAGCCATTGGATTGAGGCAGGTATGAGATGGCAGGTGAAAAGAACTGAAGAAAGAAGGCTGAACAAAGAACCTGAGAGATGCCCATGTTTAAGGAAAGAGCAAAGTGAGGGCAGGGCTCAGAGCGGCGGCTGATGGTCAGCATGTTAGCAGAGAAGGTACCTGAAAATGGATGTTGATTAGGATGACGAATGAGAAGTGGTAACAATATTCAACACAGAAGGCGTCACGTGGGTGGGTCCAGCTGAGCCATGAGGGAGAAGCCTGGCTGCAACGAGGAAATCAGAGGGGTTCTTTCTTTTTCCAGTGAGTGGAGTAAAGGCACAGTGATGTCCTAACCAGAATTCTAGGTAAAGGAGTAGATTCTCTGGGGCTGGAACGAAGGTTGGGGTTAAGAACACTGGTTTCTCTCGCAGAGGACTTGGCTCAGCTCCCAGCACCCACAACTGACTTACAATCAGGCTTCTTCCCTTACAGAGAATTTTTTTACATTTACTTAACTATGGGGTGTTTGGGGGAGTCGTTTTCGTTTTGTTTGGTTTTGGGTTTTGGTTGCTTGGGTGGGTGGGTGGTTTTGGATTTTTGGTTGGGTTTTTTTTCCCTCTCTTTAAAAATTTTTCTCAAATATTACATCCCTATATCAGTTCCTCCTCCTTCCTCTCCTCCAAGTCCCTTCCCCCCAGCTTCCCCTGTCCCCCAAATCCACTCCTCTTCCATGTCCCTTCAAAAAAGGGCAGCCTCCCAGGGATATCAACTGAATACAGAATAACAACATACAATAAGACTAGGCACAAACCCTCACATTAAGGCTGGAATAGGCAACCCAGCAGGAGGAAAAGGGTCCCAAATGCAGGCAAAAGACTCAGAGACAACCCCTGCTCCCACTGTTAGGAGTCGCACACAAAGGACAAACTACACAACTGTAAGGTACATACAGAGGGTGTAGGTCAGACCTATGCAGGCTCCGTCTCCGTGAGCCCCTGTGAGCCCAGGTTAGTAGATCCTGTGGGTTCTCTTATGGTGCCCTTTCCCCTATGCTCCTATCGCCCTTTCTCCCCCTCTTCCCCAGGATTCCCTGAGCTCCACCGAATGTTTGGCTTTGGGTTTCTGCATCTGTTTCCATCAGTTGCTGGGTGAAGTCTCTCTGATAACAATTGGGCTAAGCACAAATCTATGACTATAGCAGAATATCATTAAAAATCATTTCACTGGGGGATGCAGTGATGGCTCAGTGGTTAAGAGCACTGGCTGCTCTTCCAGAGGGCCTGTGTTTAATTCCCTGCACCCACGTGGCAGCTCACAACTATCTGTAACTCCAGTTTCAGAAGATCTGACATCCTCTCATAGACAGACATACATGCAGGCAAAACACCAATGCAAATAAAAATCATATCACCTGCTTTTTTTTTTTTTTTTTTTTTTGCCAATAGTATTCGGTTCTATCCTGGATCTCTGGGCTATCCAGGCTCTGGTTTCTGGTCCTCCAGGCAGTATCAGGGGTGGGCACCTCTTGTGGCATGGGTTTCTAGCTGGATCAACCAATGGTTGGCCACTCCTACAAATTCTGAACCACCCTTTACCCCCAGCACATCTTGCAGGCAGGAAAAATTGTAGGTCAAAGGTTTTGTGCCTGGGTTGGTGTCCCAATCCCTCCACTGGAAGTCTTGGTTATAGAAGATGCCCAGAGATCTTTTCAACATCTATTTAAATATTTATTAGGGTATTAAGTAACTGTGTTCTTTGGCGATTTCATACCTGTGTACAATGCATAGTGCTTACTCTTTTATCTTCCTTCCCACCATTCTGCCCCTCCCCTCTGCACCACAAATCTCCCTTTCTCACATCTTATCTATTTGTTCTGTTTTGTGACCCAAATTTTAACCAGGGCCATCCGTGGGATGCTTTTGGAGCTGTACATCCCAAATCAATGCTGACAGAGCAAAAGTGAAAGAAGGAACCTCAAAGCCTGGGGGTCACCTGGCATGGTTGAGGACAGAGACAGAGTTTGAGGGGAAGTGATGGTGATGAGGTTGGGGCTTCAGGGCCTTTCTGCCACAGGGATTCCTCCAGGAATGCAATCAACTCTTCAACTTAGTGATATGTGCTTAATGCTACACCCTTATTCTAAAAGGAAGCCCCAAAATTATATACATGATATACTGTCTGTAATATGTAATACAATAGATAATGAAAGTTGAAAGTAAAATTACCACTGATAAAGAAAAAATAAAACAGCCACTACATAAGGACATCATGGGATAATATAAAATTTAACACAGTTGTTGCCAAGGTGGGTGGCTAAGTCAAGGTTGGACCCATATGGGAGAATGGCCCAGAAGGGAATAAGCCTGACGCTTGGTAAAGAATGGCATCTGTGCAAAGACAGCTTCCTCCCACTGTGGGTTCAACATCTATAGGTTTCAATTCTGCATGCTGTCTTAGATATGAGTTTGTTTTAAACACAGTACTTCTTGACTGTTAAGGTAAGCACACACATACACACAAAATACTGGCACGCTCCTATGCATATGGAGACATATGAAATGCTTACATGCTTACATGCTTACATGCAAATAGAGATAAAGTTACCCATAATCTTGACACATAACTTCGTTATGATACGAATGGGTTATTTTTCTAAGTTACAAAGATTGAGTCTGATCCTCCACCAACCCACCATGTGTTCAAGTGCAGTCTACATTTTGAGAAACCCAATGCCTAATGTGATGTAAGCAAACAAAGTAGCCATCTGCCTGTTGCCAGCAGTTATATTTTAAAACTTCCTCTAAATTTTTAAATAAAAATAGTTGTTATCCATTATAATAGTCTTAAGATTTTCTAATCTACCCCCATGACAACTGTTATTGCTATGTTAGTCTATAAAATTGAAAAGTTTACCACCACTTGCTATGAAGTAGTTTATACATAGAAGTTAATTATTCATGGAAGGTTGCTGAAAGACTATCTGCAGTTCTGTCAGCTTCGGGCCTGTTGGGAATCAGCTGTCAATTTTCATCATTTTGCTTGTGGTTCCTGAAGGTTTGGCTTTCTTTCTCTGTTCCAGATAATTTTGTTAATATTTCTTTTTCCCTGAAAGTTGTTTATTTTATACATACTTTAAAATTTTTTACATGGTATGCTTCAGTTATTATTCTAACAATCTCATATCTGACTTTTTGTTTTCCTTAAATACACTTTCAAATTTTTTGAATCTTTACCATTTTTTAAAAAAAAGAACTAGTTTATTGTGTGGTCCCACAATTTTTCCATTTTATAATTCACTGGTACTACTTTACCTATTCTAACTTTTCTGAAGTATTAACAATCTTTTAGTAAATGTCAAAACAATCTAGGCATAGCCTATAAGAAAAGTAAACTGAGACAATCAAAACAGTAATACATAAGATATAACATGTAATTGGAGCTGTGCATGGAAGGCTAAGCCGTTCCTTGAGTTCTCATCTGAAATACACTATTTATCAATATAAGATTAAACTGAAGCTTAAATATTATTTCTGCATTTCACATAAAGAGTGATCAAAAGTATAATATTTTATAACCACATCAAAATAAATGTTTTTATGTCTGTGTAGATGATCTTATGCCCATATAAGATATAGTTAAATGTAGCAGAAATTGACATAAGGTAGGAGAGTTTCAATTTCATGGAGCTGTTTCCTCCAGCTAAAGCTTCCCTGAGGAAGAGAGGCTCACAAAAGAATTATAAGACTCAGAAGAATGGCAGAACTTACTCATGAGGCTCCCTTGGGTTACGCAAGGAGTAAAGAACTGCTGGGGTAGCCATCTGGGAGAGTAGATGCTTGCAAGCAGTTCAGAGATGGGACTGTTCAGTAATGTGGCTTTCCAAGAGTCATCCATGTTCTTATAAGTCATAACTCACTCATGTTCCAGCAATGCTCCACATAAGGGGTGGGGTCAAAAACAGGCTATGATGACAGTTGCATGTACCTGTTATGGGCAATGATCCATGCAACCGAAGCAGTGCTACATGCCCTGAACAAACTTGCTCATATAAAGGGAGAAATTACAACAGAAACACAAGCATGTAGCTGCTAGGGGAAATGACACTCAATTTTGAGTCTATCCTCCACATTAGCCTCTAGGATAGCAAGAAAACTAGAGCAAGGGATTGACTAGGGGGTATTAGATTGTCATTTCTTAGAGCAGGTGGGCCACAATGGGAAGAGAGTACAAATTTGATCTGTGTCAGAGAGATCTTCCTGACATCCAGAAACTTGGAATTCTTGGGAAGAACTGGGCAGAGAAGAGTGAGAGAGTGGAGTGGAAGTGGTAGGACACACCTCATGTTCAACTTTAATATATATAGAGGGGAACCCATGGTTCAGTGTGTAGACTGGGACTTTCATCATGTCCCAACACAGGAAACTATGACAATTAGTGAGCATTTTGTTTCTGAGCCACCTGAGTTTTAAACAAGAAATGAAAAGACCTTCTCACTTGGGAGTCTGTTGGACATGGGGAAAGAAGAGGCAACCATTTTAACAACTGTGTAAGAAGAAAAATTGAGTAATTTTCCATCCCTCTTTGAGAAAATGATGACGTAATCCAAGGCAGTAAAAAGAAAAGTTAGTACATGGTGGGCTAACTCATATGAGCCATTATGGATTCTTCATTAGCTGAAGTCCCTGTGAATACTGAGGACCAGAAGACAATAGAAGATCAACAGGCATCAATCACTGCCCAGTCTGTGGGACTAGACAAGACTGTGTTCACATAACACTAAGGAAAGAGTTAATTCAGCAAGGATCTGGGGACTAGTATGGAGCTTTGGTTGCTTTGCTGTGCCCCATGGTAGGACACAATCTTCATAAGATAAGAGGTTGTTAAATAGCAATGACTTAGATTGGGTTCATAAGATAATAAATCACTCAAGACGGGATGGATAAAACAAGGAAATCAGGCAGTGACTCCTGCTTAGTTCACTCAAAAGCAATGTGGCAAGAGTTGTAGTAAGCTGTAATTTTTAGTGGAGAAACATGACACAAAACCAAATTCATTGCTTATGAATCTCTGGAAGGCCTTACAGCCTGAGAAACAATTCAGTGGAGTCATGAACAACAGAGTGGTTCAGCCATCAACCCAGATCCTGTCCAACTCAGGGACCAGCTCAAGCAGTAGGAGTTTAAGTAGAATCCTATTTCCCCTTGGTCCTGGAACAAGCTGCACAGAGCAATCAGGTCCTACAGAGATGTGCAGTAGTGTTGTGGCTGTTCCCCAGGAGAAGAAGATTGGATGACTCATGAAGAATGACCATGGATTGTGTGAGGGCTAAATGGAGCAGTTTCACTCATCCAAGCCATTACACTCACCTTGCTTTTTTTTAATGGAATAGTTAATACAAGTGATAATGATGAGATAATTTTATTCTATGTTGGGCCTTATTAACTTTTTTCTTATTGCCCTCCCTGCTGAATCACATAAACCACTTGGTACTTGCCTAGCATGAATGTTCAGAATACTTCCTAAAGGTTACTTTCATAGTCCCACTATTTGCCACTTGATAGTGCTGAAGACCTTGCTTTGTCTTCCTGATCTCCACCTTAAAAAAAAAAAAAGATTTCATTACATAATGCTATATCCCTTGAGTGTCGTACAGATTTGAAAAAGCATCTAGAACGATAGTAAAAACTGAACTTAAAGAGTTTGAATGAAGGCACCCTGTGTGGGTGTAAAAAGTATTTGATGGAGCTATAAAGTTGTTGGATATAAACCTCAGCACTCAAGATAAGCTACTGCTGTGAGTTGTTAGCTAGGAAGGTCCCTGAGGCCCCACATACAATCTAGACTTCCGCCACTGCCATTGGTTTGCACACCAGAACCAAAATGCATGACCCTTTTGTTGAAGTCACTTAGAACTTCAGTTGCAAGACATAGAAATCAAGCTAGGACTGTGCTCTTTTCCCTACTGACTGGCATCCATAGTGCCAGAAAGTATTATGGAGGCTTCTGGTAGAGAATTATCAGCAATGGTTCAGTTATCAGCATGAAAAAGCAAGACATGCCTGACTGTGTAACAGTGGTACAACTATTTAGGGTGTAACCAACTACTCACTGATTGTTGTTAAAGTCTGTTTTACAGGACAGAAGCTGTGTGTTTTATACTACAAGTCAAGGCAACACGCTGTGACAAGGGTAGTCATATGTCCCAGTGAGGGGACATATTGTTGTCCTTTTATTAAGTGGATATGATGTGTCTATGAAGTTTCCTTCTAAACATCTGTGTTTATAGGCATGTGTTACTACTATTGTCAGCCTTGGTGAAAGAGGCTTCATTTTGGAGTGTGTGGTGATTATTGAAGAGAACTCATTGCCAGTCAAACCGGCTAGAACAGATTGCTGCTTAACTGACATAGAAGCCCAATGCTCAGCCCCAAATGAAATAAAATAATCACACACATCTACACCACTCACTGCAGAAAGCACTACAGAAGAAGTGGAAGGAATGTAGGAGACAAAATAAGAATAGAGTGTCGTGTGGCTGTTCCCTCCAGACGGAAAGATTACCTAGTGGAAAGAAGCAACAGTAAGAACCAGAAGACTTACCAGAGGTCCATCCCCAAGGCTAAATAATCAGTAAATAACTGCTGACTGAGAGGAGATCTTTGGTGGAGATGCCTGCAAGTTATGCCTGAGTCATACATCTTCTGAAAGTCATCACTCATGCTGGGATCGATTTTCCCCCACAGGATTTTTCACCTGTGTTGTGAAAGAGTAATACTACTACTCAAGAATTGCCCACACTTCTGTAAGTAATCCTTCATCAACTTATTGGCTCTTCCAGCTTTTCTTGGATAGAATTAGTCCTATGATCTGCCAGTGCCCTCTCTATTTGAGATGACTGGAAATAGACTGTAGAAAATGTCATTTAACAGCTTGCTGGGAATGCCTGAGGTTTTGAGATGGTTTTAATCTTCCTATGTACTTCAATGATAGAAAAAATATTAATTTGTCCCAGTAGTAAAAGTAAATAGCTATCTATCAGTATGCTTTCAAACTAAACAACAAAGCAAAAACAAAACAAAAACAGTATATATGTCCATTTTCTATTAAGAATTGGTAATTACAAAAGTTTACATGCAGAAAGGTTTCCAGACTTTAAGTGTAAAGAAATCCTACACATTAAAAGAGAGTGATGCTGTGTAGAAAAAGGTAATGTGTAACTGTGTTGATGAATATATACTAAACTAACTTTATTTGAAAATGTTATGGTGATTGTGTGTAGAAAATTCTAAGACTACCCAAAAATATATTAGACATAGTAAGTTGGTTTTATTATTTATTTTATGTGAATATTTGACTGCTTGAACTTTTTTATGTCTTTTTCATTTTATTCAGGTATCTGCAGAGGCCAAAAGAGGAAGCTGTATCTCCTGGAGCTGGAGTTACAAGTGGTTGTGGGTCACTTGATATGGATGCTGGGAACCAGCAATCCTCAATCTAGAGGACACCCATGTCCTCTAGAAGGGCAGCAGGTGCTCAGAGGTTCAGAACCATCTCTACAGTCCTGTAAATTGATTTTAGCAAGACCACGATGTGCTGGTTAGTTTTATGTCAATTTTACATAAGCTACTGTCATCTGAGAGGAGAGAAACTCTGTTGAGAAGATCAGGCTACAGGCAATCCTGTAGGGCTTCTTTTTTTTCAAATAGTGATTAATGGATGAGGGCCCTGTTCATTGTAAGGGGCTCACCCCTGGGCTGGTGATTCTGGGTTCTATAAGAAAGCAAGCTGAGCAAGCCACAAAGAGCAAGTCTGTGAGCAGCAACACCCCACTCCACCTTGGTTTCTGCATCAGCTCCTGCTTTCAGGTTCCTTCCCTGTTTGGTTTCCTGTCCTGACTCCCTTCAATAATTAACAGTGATACGGAAGTGTAAGCCCTTTTCTCCTCAGCCTGCTTTGTCAAGGTGTTTCCTCACAGCAATGATAACCCTAGCTAAGACACACAATATACTCAGCAATATGCAGATATTGGCTGCATTTATATATAGTGGTGAATGGTAAGTTATATTTAATACATATAATATAAAGTAAATATACTAAATAATTATATTTTCACATGATCATAGGAACAAAAAGATATCTGACAAAAAAAGGCCTATCTCTACCATGAATACTGAAAATGTACCTAAGAGAAATTAATAAAGAAATAACAGAGCACAAATATAACACGTGTTTGTTGTTTGAAAGCCTCAATGTTGTTAAATTTTCAGTTCTTTCCCAATTGTTATATAGATTTAGAGCACTGTCAAGTAAGACCAACTGGACTTTTGTTTTTAATCCAAGAATTTAAGCTGATTCTAAAACATATACAGAAGCAGATCAAGCCAAATAGTCAGCAGATTGGAACAGTAGAACAAAGAGTCAGAAGAAAATGCAATGCCTGCTATCAAAACTTACCGTAAAGTTGGGTGTAGTGGTGCACACTTGTACTCTCAGCATTCAGGCTGAGGCAGGAGAATTGTTGAAAGTTTATGGCCAATTGAGATACATATCCCCCAAAAAACTGTCAAAAATGAAAGATAAAAAGGAAGGAAAGGAGAAGAGAAGTAGAGAGAGAGGAACAGAAGGTGGGAGGGAAAAAGGAAGGAAGGAAAGTGGCAGACGGCTTGATTGACTTACCATAAAGGTGCATAATCAACAGTGCATAAGGTAAAAAGATCAATGAATCAAGAGGCATCTACAAATAGACCTAGTATAGCCAGGAATAATGCCCAGACAGATCAGTAGGAGAAGAAAAAAAAATCTTTGCAATGAACAAAATAATGAAAACTATATAACTGTAATAAACACTGAATTTCAAACCCTATATCACACAGAACAAAATTTAATATGAATTACATAGTATTCATCATGTCAAACGTTTGATACTTTCTAGAATAAATCACAGGAGAATATTTTCTTAACTTTGACACCAGCAAAAAAAAAATCACAGGTCATTGAGTTAGCTCAGTGAGTGATGAGCTTGCTGTACAAGCAGGAGGGCCTGGGATGGGATCCCTAGCACCCATATGAAAAGCAGTCACGGAGGTGCATGCCGGTCACCCTGGAGGTGGGAGGCAGAGACAGGAGGGTCCCTGGAGCCTGTGGATCATCCAATCGAATGGAATCAGAAAGCTCCAGGTTCCATGACAGACCCTGCTTCACAGGATAATGTGGAAAGTGATTAACGGAGACACTCACCACATCTCTGTCCTC
This sequence comes from Acomys minous, assembly GCF_964271855.1. Classification (NCBI taxonomy): domain Eukaryota; kingdom Metazoa; phylum Chordata; class Mammalia; order Rodentia; family Muridae; genus Acomys; species Acomys minous. The sequence continues at coordinate 143,355,519 of NC_140483.1, forward strand.
CATATGCATGCACATACACACATGAGTACATAAACATGTATACACACGTGATAACTCATACAGAAAGGCACTAATTATATACTATTACTAAACTTGACTTTATATAAACAAAATTTCTGATTATCAAAAGATACCATTAAATGAAAAGGTAAGTTATAGACAGGGAAACAGCATTTCCAACACACATCTGAATGTATTTACAATACAAATACATCCTCCTATAAATCAGAAATTAAATAAATAAACATTGGGGCTTGATATATGAACAGCTAATAAGCACATGGAAAAGTGCCCAATCTCATTAGTCCTTGGGGAAAATGTAAATGTAATTCATGATGGGATACTGTATCTTACTCATTAGAATGAAAAAAAAACCCCACTTTAAAGCAAATGGCAAATGTTGGCAAAGACATGAAGCAGCTAAAATTCTCATCACAGCTGGTGTAATTTACCAACTGATTTGGAATACTATGTCCATGTTTAATAAAGTTAAATCCATACTTTCAATTCATACTTTGTTAAAATGCATCAAATTCTACTTGATATTTTATTGTATGCATAGCATGTCTCAATACAAATCATTTTCAAATAATCCTTAACTGAATCTTTATGATAGAAAGGGCTGGGTTTAGGAAATTTGGAAGTACTGGTCAAAACGTGTGCTGTCTAAAGGCATACTCATAATTTCCTGTTTAACACAGGAATTATGTTAGAATTTTTTCTTAATCCTAAAATGTTTTTCAATTCAAATTCAGTTGTTAATTTCTATTTTAATATGTTGTAGTCAAAATGAAATTTATAAAATTTCTCCTATACATTATGCAACAGTTGCCAATGATGACATTCATGAGGCAGAGGAAAGTGGATTTCTGTGAGCTCAAGAACCAGCTTGGTTGACCACAGCAAGTTCCAAGCAGTCGGGGCTGCATAGTGACCCCTATCTCAAAAAGTGAAGTGAAACACAAAACTGCCAAAGACTTCATGATGGGTTTCTTAAAGCTATAACTAACATTTTTTTTAATTTAAAATATACATATAGAGGCAGAAAATACAAAACTATATGTTACAGTAAAAATTTAAAAATAAAAATGAAAAAAATTAAATAATATATATACAAGTAGAAAGTACAACAGGTTCATTTTTAATTAAGTGTTCAACATAATTTATTAATAACTAATTTCAATTTAAATTTTGAGCAACTTTATACAACATGCCTCAAATAAATGTCATTTGGTCTACCTAACTATATTTGGAATTATACCCCTTATTAAAACACAGTTATTCTTTTCGTTTTAAACTCTTTATATCACTTTAGATATATTTGCTACAAACAGAACTTAGTTGAATTTCATATTGCAATAAAAACTCAAAAATTTTTATCTTGGAAAACATATCTTATTGTGGCTAGAGAGATGACTCAGTTATAAGCCCCAGAAGAAGCTCTTCCAGAGGAAGCAGGCTCAGCTCCTGCAGCCACATAGCAGCTAACAACTGCCTGTAATTCCAGTTCCAGAAGACCTAATGCCCTCTCTTGGCCTCTGTAGGTACTGCACACATGTGGTGCACACACATATACACATACACAAAAGCATGCACATATAAACCACTCAAAGCATTAAAGTAAATCTTTTTAAATGCAGCTTATCTAAACGTAATAACTACAACTTACTCTTTCATCTTGTTTTCTATCTTATTATCTTCTTATTCTTTATTGTATCATTTCTTAAGAGAGATAGATTTGATCTTTTTCTTTTCATTTCTTTCCTAATCCTTTTTTTAATTGTAGTTTTAAAAAAGATTTTCTATAGATTAAAATTTTCAAGAGAGAATGTTTTTCTAGATATAGATCTGGGTACGCCCCTGCTTTTATTGGTTTCAACACTGAGGACAATCTATGCAGGCCAAAAAGTCTCCCATTCATTGCTTTCCTTTCAAGAACTAGCTTTCAAGGGGTGGGGGTGGGGTGCTCGTTGCTGAGTCCTTGCACGTCTGAGATATCCTTCTGTTATTTCACAACTTAAGGACGACTAGTCTGGGTATAAAATCAGTAACTTACGACTTCAATTCTCAGAACTTTGCATACAATACATCATTTTCTTCTAAATTTAAGCCTTTAGAGTAAAAGCCAAAGAACAGGCAGATTTTCATTATATTTTTAGGTACTCTGTTTCTTTTGCTTAAATACTTATAAAAGATTTTTTTCTTATGGTTGTGAATTAAAACTGTTGCCAGGATACATCATCATGTGTGCCTTTGTTCATTGATTTGTCTGGAACACAATGATTTTTTTCAATCTGGGTCTTACTTCTGTTCATGAATTTTTTTCCTGTTACTTCTTTAATTATTGCATTTCTTCCATTTGTTTTAGTTTTTTTTCCAGGGGAACCAGTTATCCATATATATATACTCTCTTTTGCCTTCCACAGGGGAAGTCAAACTGTGCCAGAACTCCTCTGGTAGAGCTGTGGTTCCCTTAGCGCTCTGCTATGCATGGATGTGCAAAGCATCTGGCCCAGGACTGCTTCAGTACTGTATATCTCTTCTGGTGAAGTCCCGTCATGCTCCACAAACACTGGTTTCCTGATGCTGTGAATCTGAAATTCACATAAAAATCCATAATTCCAAGCATGTGTTGTCACCACCGTTTGTCACTATCTTCTTTTTCTTTTCATTTCCAATCCAACTGAAGAACTTTACCTACAAGAAAGGTTGAGGGTTGACCAGTACTCCCAATGGTCACACCTGATCTACCATCTGAGTCTTTTCTGAATTTTTTTCTGGATGTACAAAAATATGGCAGTATTCTCAGCCTCACAAATAAATCCACATGTGCCCACACACCATGATTTTCATTACTGCTAGACTTGGGTCTCCTGGTCTGAAGATGGGTAGGATGGCGGGGACCTAAGCTGTCCTTCCTTATTTCTAAGGGACTCTGTGCCAGACCATAAAGTTGCCAGAGAAAAACAAAAGATGTGTCTCAGCCTTACTCTTTGTAATTGCATGCCTTCTTCCCTTTGAAATTATGTTGGCCATTGTTTTTACTTTTGCTTTTAAAGGACCTATTTTTGCCCTCTGTCTCTATAGCCATTTGAGAGGAAAGTTGAGAACACTTCATGGGGAGGCTGCTAGCCAGACTCCATTTTTAGCTGGAACTCCTATGGCTTCCTAATGAATAATTAAACACAACTGGGGAGGATATTCAGCAACTAAATCAATGCTGGGGATTAGTCGGTGAGGATGTGAATTCTGGGCATCTCAAAGTGCAAAGGAAAGGATGTTGTCTTTCAGGAGAGAGGGAGCATGCCTAACAACCAACTAAGATCCCTAATAGGAGTGATGACGGAGAGAGAGGGGGGTTCCTAAAATAAAAGGCTTATGCAGTGAGCTCGAGGTGCTTTCCACCGGGACAGAATTAAGGGTACTGTCCTGTCCATTTGGGTTTAACGTCACCACGTCAAGTCCTCACTACAGTGCAGGCAATAGCGTTTTGTAAGAAAGAACACCATGTGGTGGCCTTGCTAATCTTCGGGATGAAAAGCTCTTGCAAGCTGGCAACACACATTGGCATGCCTTGGACTCAAAGGAGTTTTTAGCATGACACAGCAGTTTTTAGGGCTGCTCAGAATTAATACCAGATATGTGGCCAAATAAAGGGTGTAACAAGGGCACCTGTTGACAGTCAACTAAGTGAGGTCAAGTGAAAATGTCAAAACAGCATATTTGAACAAAAGCAGTTTGATATGTACATGAATGGGACATATGAGGGGTCTCTTTAAAGTTAAAAGTTTGCCATCATTTCAGAAAATAACTTCCTTAAAGAAGTCCAGTAGAAAAATGCGTAATTATGTCATTCTGAAAACTGAAACTGCTTCCCCCAAGAATAAAAATGTGCTCTGTGTCCACTACATGAAGGAAGCCCATCATCTCACAAGGTCGGTGGTAAAACCGCACCAGGGCAGAATTCCCATTCAACATTGTTGTTAGAGACAAGCCATCATTTGTTGAGGAGTTCAGCTGTCTCTCTTCTTGCAAAAGAAGTATGCCAGCTGGGCATAGTGACTATTTTCACCATTCAGGAGGGGTATGGGGGGGGTCACAATCCCCCCACCTAAATATCCACCGGCAATCTACCACCTAATGTAAGCAACTCTGCCTTAAATATGGTGGCATTGGGGAGGGACTAGAGCATATAATATTATGTATGACATATATAATATATAATGATAATATTATAATGATGTATGTGTGTAGACATGTGCATTAGAGAGAAAGTACAGAAGGGCTAGTGAGACTGTAGGGAGGAGATCCATCTGTGTGGCTACCAGGAAAGCCCTTACCCTGTTGGGTTAAAGCCTTCCAAGCGCAACCAGGGTCAGGGCACACCCATACCCATGTGGTAGTCCTTCATCCATGCTCCATAAGGAGGCCTAGGAAACTCACACTGGTTTCCCAGAGGGAACTTTTGGCAGAATCGTGCCTCCATTTGTCATTTGTGTCTTAGAAGAAGGAAGAGACATTGCTTACATCTCCTCTGGGACAGCCTTTTAACAATGAGCATGCTAAAGAGACGCTAAAACTGTAGTCTGGTTTAACTTAGTGTCCAAAGTAGGAAGCGCCAGAAAGCAAAATAGGAATGGGGCCATTGAAAGGAATGGGAAGCAAGTGGCTGAGACTGAGATGGGTCAAGAGGCAACAAGGGATTTTTAAAAGCAAACCCTGGGACTCTGGCCACTCATACCAAGGCCATGGATTGTTTGAACTAGTCTGACCTTCCAGCTGAGGGTGTTGGGGGGTGGGGCGACTTGCTGATTCCAGGATAGAATTTGGAACCAAAAGAGAATTTAGCTATACTCGAGTACTCCCATCACTGTCACTGGAGGACACTCAGGTCCAATGAGATTAACATACCTCCTGCACTCGTGTGTTAAATTGGTTGCAGAAGTGGAATTATGACTCAAAATCTCTTGATTGTCACTGAGGAGTTTTTTTTTTCCACTACACCAACCTTCTCATGCCTTCTCTTTGGAGATTCTAAGGGAAGCAGCATATAGTGGAAAGAGATCCCTAAACTTCAAGCTCTGAGTTTCTCATTCCTTGTTTGAATAATAGAATTCTGAAAGCCATAACTGCCTTCAGCTCATCCTGCCTGAGATTTTTCACACATTATCAGTTTATAGGTAGGCAACAAATTTTCACGAATCCCTTCAGGACTACAGACATCTATATTGGTCAGTTTTCTGAAGTACCTAAAAAAAAGACATATGCACAAAAGAAAAGATTTGATTCGACTCACGGTCTACAGCCAATTGCCTAGTTGCTTAGGGGCCTGTAGTGACACTGCACATCACCATGGGAGTACGCGGCAGAGGAAGCCCTCCCATCACACCAGGAAGTGAAAGGGGAAGAAGGGAGCAGAGTGAGGGCTCAGCCTCTTCTTCAGTGGCAAACATTAACTGAACTAGAAGACCTCCTATTGGCCCATCTCTTTAAATTTCCACCAACTGCCAGTAGCGCCATGGTCTGGGGAGCTGATCGAACCTGGGGACGTTCTCTTCAATGCTTTGAACCAGCTTCCCTGGAACTTCTAGGAAAGAGTCTTCATCTCTTTTTATGTGATGCCACTGCCGTTTACTTTAGCAGTCTTGTTCTGAGAACCCACACTTGCTGGGCTCTACTTCTACCTTTTGGCTATAAACCTGGCATTGCCCATGCAGTCTGAAAGATGATGCTTGATTCCTAGTAAATCCAGTAAGGCAAATATTTAATTGCTGAGCACGTGAACATACTCAATTATGATTAGAACACCTTTTTCTGTCTTATTTTAGTGTGTGTGTGTGTGTGTGTGTGTGTGTGTGCGCGTGCGTGCGTGCGTGTGTGTGTGTGTGTGTGTGCGCATGTGTGTGTGTGCCCGTGCGCGTGCGTGCGTGCGTGTGTGTGTGTGTGTGTGTGTGTGCGCGCGCGCGCGAGCGTGGATGCACATGCCAGGACATGTCAGTGGAAGTAGAAGACTATTTAGTTGTCTCCTTCTATCATGTGGGCCCCAGGCGTCAAACACAGATCACCAGGCTTGGTGACAAGCACCTTTACCCACTGAGTTACTTCTACCACCTGGGCTTTTTTGTTTGTTTTTGTTTGTTTGATCATTTATTAGTTTTTGAGACAGGCTCTTGCTATGCAGCCCAGGCTGATCTTGACTTCCTAATCCTTGCCTGGAACTTCCTGTCTCAACCTTCCTAGAGCTGGTATCATAGGCATGTACTAAATCCAACTTGGACACTATCTCCTATTAACTATCACATCATTAATCTTTCCATATGTGGCTCTCAAACTAAATCCATAACATGTTTGCAGAATATGACCTCTAGATCAAAGGATGGAAATGCTTCTGTGAAGAGCCAGGGGTCAATTACCTAAGCTTTGGAAGGCTCCCACTGGTGTTACAGCCCTCAACTGGATCTCTAGCACGAACTCTACCATAGAGCATGTGTAAGAGTGGTTGTGTTCCATAAAGCTTGGTTGGATCCAACCTGAAGGTCACCATTTCCCACCTTTGTTCTAAAAGCTACATAGATCTCACAGCCTTTCTTCAGTTTGCCAGTGGCCCTCATACTGTGTCACCAAAAGATCTACATACTTTGCTGCTGTGGCTGGAATAATATAATCGGATTAATAAACATTGTGCATAGGATATCGACCAATCATTTGGGGTGGTGAGATTTTTAAGTAAGAAGAACATGTACATGAACAGACAAAGTGGCTCAGGAGTAGCTCAAGGATGCTGAGAATGAGAATAGCAGTTTTCCCAGGCATGGGACCCCTAATTGGTTATCCAATACCAAATGGTCATTTCTGAAATCATATTTACACAAGTAAGCATTTAAAAGATGGAGAAAGTTTTATATATATATATATATATATATATATATATATATATATATATATATATAAAGAGGATCATAATATTGAGAAAGAGCAAAGGGGAATATACGGGGTGATGACTGAGGGGAGGGAATATAAGGGGGAATGAATGTAATTATATTTTAATTTAAATTCTGTTAATTTTTTAAAAAGTGATTGCATGCTGCCACAGGCCTGTTGACCTAAGTTCAATTCCCAGAATGGTAGAAGAAGAGAATCAAACTCCAAAAGCTGTCCTCTCAACCTCCACACTGTCATGGCCATAGCTACATGCATGCATACACAAATAATTTTTTAAGTTCAAAAACACTTGTTACTTTATTTTTAGTTTCAAAATACACTTTCATCAATACTCTCTCTTTTTTCCCACTATCATATATACGTCACCTGGAAATCCTGATTGCTGAAAATAAAGATGAAATGCTCTGTGCGGTGGCACAAGCCTTTAATCTTAGCACTTGGGAGACAGAGGCAGGCAGATCTCTGTGAGTTCAAGGCCAGCCTGGTCTACAAAGCGAATCCAGGACAGCCAGGGCTATTAAACAGAGAAACTCTGTCTCAAAAAAACAAAACAAAAAGCAAACAAGCAAACCAACAAACAAAAAGATGAAATTAATGTCTTGCTGAAACAGATGGAGTAGATAAACTGTGAGCCTCCAGCCTGCTTCCCCCTTCCTCCCCTCCCCCCCACTCCCCCAGGAGTCGCAACACTCTGAGAGGAAGGAGCACTTAAATCTGTTGCCTCCACTAGGGCAAGAGATGAAACATCCTAGCAAAGTGGACAGACCTTAAAAACAAACAACAAACAAACCTAGCCTTTCACCCTCACTAAAGAACCCATCGTTTCTTACTGGACAATAAGTATAGCCCCCCCACTCCCACTCTGCCCTACCCCACCCCTGCCCCATGGTCAGGCTTTGTCCACAAATGAGAGGTCTTCATTCATTTTTTAAAAAAGATTCCTTTATATAAAATACAGGTAGTCAAGGGTTGCCAGACACTTCAGGAAAACCTCCAGCATTACATTGAACCCCTACTCAGATGTAGCCAATGGACAGGACATTCTCCACAGATGAGTGGAGAGTGGGGACTGACTCTGACATGAACTCTGGTGCCCCATATTTGACCACTTCCCCTTGGTGGGGAGGCCTGGTGGCACTCAGAGAAACAATAAGTAGGCTACCAGGATGAGACTTGATTGCCTATGATCATATAGTGGGGGAGGAGGTCTCCCTTGGTCACAGACATAGGAGAGGGGAATAGGGTAAAAGTGGGAGGGAGGGAGGGAGGGAGGGAGGGAGAGAGGATACAAGGGATGGGATAACAATTGAGATGTAATCTGAATAAATAAATTAAATAAATTTTTTAAAAATAGTAAAACAAAACAAAGGCAAGTATAACCATGCTAAAAGAAACACAAAGTAGAAACAGTACAAGAAACCTTCCTGGGGGTGAGGGGAGAGAGACAGAAAGACAGAGACAGAGACACAGAAAGAGACAGAGAGACAGAAACAGCTTAACACTGTGAGAGTTTAACAGCTGGTTAAATTGAATGCTGTTACCTCTTCCCTACAGGAGCAGGTTCCAAGAAATCCCTAAAGCTAAAAACAGTACTGGACTTACATATGTGTTCTCTCAAAACCAAAAATAAGTTAGCAGAATAAGAGGCTAATAGTGCTGTGATATCTTAACACGCTTATGATATGATGATAGAGTGTAATAAAATTGCGTGCGAACTCTCCCTCTCCTGTTCCTTCCACCCTCAGAAAATCTCAGGCTCCAGCACCCAGCTCCCTTGGGATCATTCATGTTAACACAATACTCTAAGGATGAAATGTCATGAGGAAAGAACCGTGTGAACATGCCTGACTGCGCAGCACTTCCATAAACACAAGCACTGCCATACCTCTGTAGCCAGCCTGATAGCCTGCAGGGCTGCTGAGTGACTAATAGGTGAGGAGCACATGCCCTGTGGATACTCAGGCCACTAGACAATTCATGTCCCAGTCAGGGTAGAATGGGACGGCATAAAGTTTTATCATGCTGCTCAGAATGACACAGAATGAAAAACATTCTAAGTATTCCGAGAATCTTGCATTTCCAGACCCACAGCTAACCATGAGTGACAAAACCATGAAAGCCCTTCTTTTGGATAAAGGAGATTGTCGTATCAGAGAAGAGGTGGTCAAAAAGTATCGGAGGCAAACCCCAAGAACTGAGGGAAGCAGATTCCCGGTTGCAACGGCCCACAGAGATGTCTCTGGATGCGTACTTTCTCACACACGAAAGCTTTGCTGGCCCCACGGGTGACCCCACACGAGCATGAAAAAGCAGATCCCTCACACAAATAGATTTTTTCAGGCTTAATGATGGGTTAGCGTCTCCCAAGGCTCTTCCCTAAGACGTGTGTTTCCCAAGACATGGCACGGTTTGGTTCTCAGTAAGTCATGAGCTTCATTCAGACTCTCTGTCCCATTATTATGACAGACAGATCTCACTGCTGTCCTCAGGCTGGTGAGAACTTACCTCTCCCACTCCAGGAGGGCCCCTCCCCAAGTTCTTGGGAAGCAGGTTGTACGTAAATATTTATGCTTTCTTCTTGCATTCCACCTTGACAACCCACCTTCCACTGAGCTGACAGAATGGGAGAAACCATGACAACGAAAGCAAACGTGTGACATACATCTGCCTTCCCAAATATCTTTAAAAAACAGAATCTGAAGGAGCAAATGAGGATACATACATGGATCCTCTGCACAGCAATGTACAGAAGGTATGTATGAACATTTGTGTATATTTAGGAAGGCACAAGTAGCTTAACCAGGGGCCCACAGCTTGGAAATTACACCCAAGTCCTCTGACACACAGAAGTACCTTTTTCCACTGTACAGATTTAAGTGTTCTATAATCTCTCTCTCTCTCTCTCTCTCTCTCTCTCTCTCTCTCTCTCTCTCTCTCTCCCTCCCTCCCTCCCTCCCTCCCTCCCTCCCTCCCTCCCTCTCTCCCTCCCTCTCCCTCCCTCTCCCTCCTCCCTCCCTCCTTTCCCCTTCCTCCTTATACATACACATTCTTTGCATAATTTGGCATTTAATTTTCAAATCACCTACAAATTAATCCTTAGTATTTATGATTCACAAATTAATCTCTGAATTGATGCCTTTGGAGACCTGATATTGCAGAAAGGTGTCTTTGAGTTACCAAGACCTAATTTAAGGAAGACAAGAAGCTTTAACAGAGAAATTCAATGCCCTGAGGAACCAGACATAGACCATAGGTCTGTCTCAAACACAAATCAAATGAGCTCCAGGACTTACTGTCCTTATCTGCAAAATCAGAGTTGGACTTAACTCTGCTGAGTTCCCTTCCAACCATGGGATCTCATCACAAAATACATCCTCTTCCTCCCTCCCTCTCTCCATCCCTCCCTCTCTCTTTCTCTGCATATATGCTGTGGTTTTTTACCTTGAGGTGTTTGTGGGACTCTTATCAGTGGGATGAGGTGTGTGTCTCTGACTCTTTTGCCTGCTCTTGGGACCCTTTTCCTCCTACTGTGTTGCTTTGTCCAGCCTTGATATGAGGGTTTGTCTTATGGTGTCTTGTTATGATGTGTTTGGTTGGTATCTCTGGGAGGCTTGCTCTTTTCTGAGAAGAAACAGACGAGAGTGAATCTGTGAGAGAGAAGAGGTGGGAGGAGAGCTGGGGGAGAGGAGGGAGGGGACGCTGCAGTTGAGATGCAGTGTACAGGAAAAGTAATTTCAGAAAATTAAAAAGAAGTGAATGAACAGGAAACTGACTCATCAGGTAAAAGCACTTGCTGGGCACAGGTAGTGACCAGAGCCCAAAATGGAAGGCGAAACTGGGCTGCTGTCCTCTGACCTTTACAGGCACAGGGTGGCACTCAGTCCTCAAACACTTGCTTGCATTTGCAAACGTGTGTGTGCGTGCACACACATGCTCACACACACAATAACAACAACAATAATAATAGCAATAAATAAAATTGCAAAGCATTAAATAAACATTGTTGAAAAGCATTAGTAACCCAAAACAAAATTAAATCAATATATTTATGTGTCTATCAAACTAAAAAAATTGTTCTGTGTTTTAATATGTTTATTATGCCCAAATAATACTTATTTACATGGGAGAGAACTAGAAATTGAACAATCCTAGCAGACAAAATTAACTGTCGATATTTCTTTTGAGACAAGGTCTTATTGTGTGACCTATGTTATAGGTATGTCCTTGAACTCATCGTGATCCGCTTGCCTGGGTTCTGGGCTTGGAGTACACCTACCACACTCAGCTCCTGATAACACCTAACCAGAATCCTTCACAAATGCTGCTATCTCCTGTGCATCTCTTTTTTTTTTTAATTTCAGTCATTTTCAGTCATTGCAGTAATTTTCTCTTTCGTGGTTTGTGTCATAATCCAACCAATTCCCTATACAGGAATATATTGTTGTTATTATAAGTAGTGCAGAGCCGCCATCTCCAGAATAGGACAGTTCTTATTCTGCATTTCTAGGAGGGCAACGGCTGGTGTGTGCATATTTGAGGCTTACGCTGACGTTTGCCAAAATGTCTCTGCAAGTACCTTGCGCTCTCTCACTAGCTCCACCTGAGTCACACAAGCTCACCAACATGTAGTACAACTGTCTCAACTTTGGTCAGACTGATGCATATACCTGTCTCACGTGGAGCTCTGTAAACTGTTTCACGCCTGCCAAGCATTCTCACTTCTTTCCTTACCTGTAACTATTCTGTCCTTTGCCTGTTTTTCCATTGGATATTGGTGGATAGTAAGGAAGAAGAGGCCTGACGGACAGATGTTTTGGGTGTACATATCATTTGATAAACACATAGCCTCGATGCTGTAATAAGACTCCCTGACGATTTGCACAAATACAAGGTTCAGAGTCAAATTCAGGAACACAATAATATCTAACAGGTAAGAGACGGAGACACGATAAGTGAAAATGTAGGACTCCTTTTTCAAAATTCACGAGACCATAGCTAAAGATGTATAGATAATTTCTCCTCTCTCCTCTCTCTCTCTCTGTTTCTCTCTCTCTCTCTCTCTCTCTCTCTCTCTCTCTCTCTTTCTCTCTCTCTCTCTTTCTCTCTCTCTCTCTGTTTCTCTCTCTCTCTGTCTCTCTCTCTCTGTATCTCTCTCTCTCTGTCTGTGTCTCTGTCTCTGTCTCTCTCTGTCTGTCTGTCTCTCTCTCTCTCTCTCTCTCTCTGTCCTCGTGGCTTCTGTTTGCTATTTAGTGACATTCCAAGAAGGACATTTTTGAATTATTAGCATGATTTTTTTTATCATTGTGCTAAAGTTTAAAATGTTATGGCATATAATTTACACATAATAAATTTACCCATCTGAAGTGCCTTCCCAGAGTTGTGCAATGATTTCCACAATCTAATTTTAAAGCATTTCCATCATCGAGGAAAGCAACACCCTCAGTTCCATTAACATTTCCAATTAGTCCCTTTGCTACCCCCAGGCAACCATTAATCCTTCTGTCTCTATATAATCCTCATTTTGGATACATAGGATAAACTGAGTCATACTATATGTGGCCTTTCACTATGCCTGCTTTTAGCACAAATGTTAATCTATTTAATTTACACGTGATATTTCATATACTCTTTAATTTGTGAATAATAAAACTTGTTGGTGGCTCATCTCTGGCGGGTTCTTTCAGCTGGACAGGGGAGATAAGAGATTTTGTTACAAACAGTGTGGAAGACAAGGAGTAATGCATGAGGTTCTCATCTGACCTCCACATAGGCTCTGGGGCATGCATGCACCAGCATACGCATCATACAGACAAACCACAATGCAAGCTGTCATAATAAGATTAGCAATAGCCATGTCAGGCAACAGTACATGGGATAGCTGCAAAATTGCAGCTGCACATATTTAAATAACAGACAAATAATGTTTAATAACATTGAGAAATAGCAAATTAGTTTGAAAATTATGTTATAGTTGAAAAAATGAGTAAACACATTTGAAAAAGAACACAGGGAAAACTCTAGAAATTCAAACCATCCACTTGGAAACTGAAACTTTCATGGAGGGACATAACAACAAATCAGACACCATGCAAAGGAGCCCCAGAGAGCTGGAAGACAGGTCTAAGTGAATGGAGGCTGCCGTGCAGAGCAACAGCTTCTAGAGGAAAATGCAAAACAGGACCTGAAGAGCTTGCATGTGAATAAATGCCTGGCATGCATCTGTTTGAAATTCTTTAATAGTGTCATAACCTAACCAAACTGGCATACTATTGTCATTGTTAGAGAAATTGGACAAGAGATTTAAAAAAAAAAAAAAAAACTCTGCAAGAAAGAAAGCTCCAGCTCAGGTGGCTTCCCAATGAGTTCTACCAGTCACAAAAAAATTCCACATTTATGGAAATCTTTCCAGACAGTTAAAAAAAAAATAGGGGGCCACTTTGTAAATTGCCTTCCCGTTTTATAAGGTAAAGATATGCATGATTTAAAATAGGACAAAGACTTGCAAAAGTGAAGCCAGTTTTAACCAAGAGTGTGGAAGCAATCTATTAGTTCAATATTAAAAAATAAATAAATAAATTTAATTCTCCTCATTAAAAGGAAGGAAATAACGCAATTATCTTGATGGGTGAAAATTATAAATGAGTAAATATCTGTTTGTTTTTTAAAAGTAGTAAATTAAAATATTAAGTGGGCTTATTTAACCTGATAGAGATGTCAACAAGTTTACTCTCAGAAGTCCTCATGACACACAAACACTGGAAGTTTCCCTTTGCCATAGATCACGTGATAAGCGCCTAATATCACCATCCCAAGGAAACATGTACAGGAAGGCAGGGAGAGAAGCAAATTATTTGATGATTAGATAAGGAAAGCAAAGCGGGAATTGTCACTTTTTGCACATCCAAAGCAATGTGTAGGTAAATCATTAGAACAAAAAGTAAAATAGTTGCTTTGTCAGCTATAAAACCAATTTACAGAAACCAATGGTATTTTCTATTACAGACAAAAACCAATCTTTAGAATATTCATTACATTTTAAATTAATTTTTATTTTCTATGTTTGCCTGCATATGTGTCTGTGGGTCATGTGCTTCCCTAATGCCTGCAGAGGCCAGACAAGAGTGTTCAATCACCTGAAACTGAAGTTACAGATGGTTGTGAGCCACCATGTGGGTGCTGGGAACCGAGCCTTGGTCCTTGGCAAGCCAATGCTCTTAAAGGATGAGCTACCATCTCTCCAGCCCCTGAATTCCATTTTAAAAGCTGCCATTTTCAACAGCATCATGAAATCACCTAACTGAAGATGTCTGAGCATCTCCCTTTATTTTGTTTTGTTTTGTTTTTCACAAATTATTACAAAGCACTCAAGAAGATCTAACTAAAATGAGGAATACATATATTTTTTTTCATTCCCTGGACTCAAGAGTCAGTATTTGGGGAGGTGCTGTGTCCCTCAAACTGATCTATGAATCAACAAAACTCCAAATAAGATTCCAAAAGGGCTTTTATTTGCTTCTTTACTCTGCTATACCTAGTCAAGACCAATTAATGTATTCTTGAAGAAAAGGATGTGTTTGAGTCAATACCAATGCTTTCTATAAAGCTACTTTTTACAATGGAAGGATGATAATAAATTAATGAAAAGGTCAAAATATAGAATCCAGAAATTGACCTTCACATATACAGAAACCTAGTTTACAATAGAGACATCATTGTCGATCTGTGAAAAAAAATAATAGATTTTTAAAAACATCATTCTAGAATGATTGGTCAATTTTATTGTTGTGGCTCAAGCAGAAATTTAAGTGTTTCTGTGACAGTCATAAGGGGGCAGGCCTCTGAGAGATAGGCCTGGCAAACGGACCTATGCATTATCAAGGAATGAGTTGGGTTTTTTTACAAAGGAGAGCACAGGCCTGTTTGGGTGCCTTCTCTCCCCTCCTACCCTATGGGAGCACATTGAGAGTCTTAGGCCTTAGGTCTCTGAGACTCTAGAACTATGAGCCAATTAATGTCTGATCATTATAAGTTATTCAGCTTGTAACAATCGGAGATAGCAGCACAAAATTTATGCAAAACGTTTTTTTTTAATGTTTTCATTTTATGTGATACCCAAACCAATTCCACGTAGGCAAACAGCCTACTTGTGGAAGGCAGAATTGAAACATTTCTGAAGAAACTGCAAAATATGTCCTCAATATCTAGGAAAGGTATAATTATGAACCAGATTTAAGGGGGTATGACTATCAAGAAAAAAATTTGATGAACTACATTAAAGTTCAGGTTTCCGTTCGTTGCGAGAACTATAGAAATGGTGAAAAGAAAAATGGGAGGCAGTATTTGAACCCACATAACTCAAAGAATTAATACTCAGACTCTACAAATAACTGCTATAATATAATAAAGAAAAGGAGGACATAGATTCGGGAGGGAATGGAATTAGGAGGGTAGGGAATTGGGAGGGTAACAAGTTGGGTGGGTAGGGAGTTGGGAGGGTAGGGAGTTGGGAGGGTAAGGAGTTGGGAGGGTAGGGAGTTGGGAGGGTAGGGAGTTGGGAGGGTAAGGAGTTGGGAGGGTAAGGAGTTGGGAGGGTAAGGAGTTGGGAGGGTAGGGAGTTGGGAGGGTAGGGGAGTTGGGAGGGTAGGGAGTTGGGAGGGTAGGGAGTTGGGAGGGTAAGGAGTTGGGAGGGTAGGGAGTTGGGAGGGTAGGGAGTTGGGAGAGTAAGGAGTTGGGAGGGTAAGGAGTTGGGAGGGTAAGGAGTTGGGAGAGTAAGGAGTTGGGAGAGTAAGGAGTTGGGAGGGTAAGGAGTTGGGAGGGTAGGGAGTTGGGAGGGTAAGGAGTTGGGAGGGTAAGGAGTTGGGAGGGTAAGGAGTTGGGAGGGTAAGGAGTTGGGAGGAGTAAGGAGTTGGGAGGGTAAGGAGTTGGGAGGGTAGGGAGTTGGGAGGGTAGGGAGTTGGGAGGGTAAGGAGTTGGGAGGGTAAGGAGTTGGGAGGGTAGGGAGTTGGGAGGGTAGGGAGTTGGGAGGGTAAGGAGTTGGGAGGGTAAGGAGTTGGGAGGGTAGGGAGTTGGGAGGGTAAGGAGTTGGGAGGGTAAGGAGTTGGGAGGGTAGGGAGTTGGGAGGGTAGGGAGTTGGGAGGGTAGGGAGTTGGGAGGGTAGGGAGTTGGGAGGGTAAGGAGTTGAAAGGGTAAGGAGTTGGGAGGGTAAGGAGTTGGGAGGGTAGGGAGTTGGGAGGGTAGGGAGTTGGGAGGGTAAGGAGTTGGGAGAGTAGGGAGTTGGGAGGGTAAGGAGTTGGGAGGGTAAGGAGTTGGAGGGTAAGGGAGTTGGGAGGGTAAGGAGTTGGGAGGGTAGGGAGTTGGGAGGGTAGGGAGTTTGGAGGGTAGGGAGTTGGGAGGGTAGGGAGTTGGGAGGGTAGGGAGTTGGGAGGGTAAGGAGTTGGGAGGGTAAGGAGTTGAAAGGGTAAGGAGTTGGGAGGGTAGGGAGTTGGGAGGGTAAGGAGTTGGGAGGGTAGGGAGTTGGAGGGTAAGGAGTTGGGAGGGTAAGGAGTTGGGAGGGTAGGGAGTTGGGAGGGTAAGGAGTTGGGAGGGTAAGGAGTTGGGAGGGTAGGGAGTTGGGAGGGTAAGGAGTTGGGAGGGTAGGGAGTTGGGAGGGTAGGGAGTTGGGAGGGTAAGGAGTTGGGAGGGTAAGGAGTTGGGAGGGTAAGGAGTTGGGAGGGTAAGGAGTTGGGAGGGTAAGGAGTTGGGAGGGTAAGAGTTGGGAGGGTAAGGAGTTGGGAGGGTAAGGAGTTGGGAGGGTAGGGAGTTGGGAGGGTAAGGAGTTGGGAGAGTAAGGAGTTGGGAGGGTAGGGAGTTGGGAGGGTAAGGAGTTGGGAGGGTAGGGAGTTGAGAGGGTAGGGAGTTGGGAGGGTAAGGAGTTGGGAGGGTAAGGAGTTGGGAGGGTAAGGAGTTGGGAGGGTAGGGAGTGGGAGGGTAAGGAGTTGGGAGGGTAAGGAGTTGAGAGGGTAAGGAGTTGAGAGGGTAAGGAGTTGGGAGGGTAGGGAGTTGAGAGGGTAGGGAGTTTGGGAGGGTAAGGAGTTGGGAGGGTAAGGAGTTGTGAGGGTAAGGAGTTGGGAGGGTAGGGAGTTGGGAGGGTAAGGAGTTGGAGGGTAAGGAGTTGGAGGGTAAGGAGTTGGGAGGGTAGGGAGTTGGGAGGGTAAGGAGTTGGGAGGGTAAGGAGTGGGAGGGTAAGGAGTTGGGAGGGTAAGGAGTTGAGGGGTAAGGAGTTGAGAGGGTAAGGAGTTGGGAGCGTAAGGAGTTGGGAGGGTAAAAAGTTGGGAGGGTAGGGAGTTGAGAGGGTAGGGAGTTGGGAGGGTAAGGAGTTGGGAGGGTAAGGAGTTGTGAGGGTAAGGAGTTGAGAGGGTAAGGAGTTGGAAGGGTAGGGAGTTGAGAGGGTAGGGAGTTGGGAAGGGTAAGGAGTTGGGAGGGTAAGGAGTTGGGAGGGTAAGGAGTTGTGAGGGTAAGGAGTTGAGAGGGTAAGGAGTTGGGAGGGTAGGGAGTTGAGAGGGTAGGGAGTTGGAGGGTAAGGAGTTGGGAGGGTAAGGAGTTGGGAGGGTAAGGAGTTGGGAGGGTAGGGAGTTGAGAGGGTAGGGAGTTGGGAGGGTAAGGAGTTGGGAGGGTAAGGAGTTGGGAGGGTAAGGAGTTGGGAGGGTAGGGAGTTGAGAGGGTAGGGAGTTGGGAGGGTAAGGAGTTGGGAGGGTAGGGAGTTGAGAGGGTAAGGAGTTGGGAGGGTAGGGAGTTGGGAGGGTAAGGAGTTTAGGAGAGTAAGGAGTTGGGAGAGTAAGGAGTTGGGAGGGTAAGGAGTTGGGAGGGTAAGGAGTTGGAGGGTAGGGAGTTGAGAGGGTAAGGAGTTGGGAGGGTAGGGAGTTGTGAGGGTAAGGAGTTGGGAGGGTAGGGAGTTGAGAGGGTAAGAAGTTGGGAGGGTAGGAGTTGGGAGGGTAAGGAGTTGGAGGGTAGGGAGTTGGGAGGGTAGGAGTTGGGAGGGTAAGGAGTTGGGAGAGTAAGGTGTTGGGAGGGTAAGGAGTTGGGAGGGTAAGGAGTTGGGAGGGTAAGGAGTTGGGAGGGTAAGGAGTTGGGAGGGTAGGGAGTTGGGAGAGTAAGGAGTTGGGAGGGTAAGGAGTTGGAGGGTAAGGAGTTGGAGGGTAAGGAGTTGGAGAGTAAGGAGTTGGGAGGGTAAGGAGTTGGGAGGGTAAGGAGTTTGGAGGGTAGGGAGTTGGGAGGGTAGGGAGTTGGGAGAGTAAGGAGTTGGGAGGGTAAGGAGTTGGGAGGGTAAGGAGTTGGGAGGGTAAGGAGTTGGGAGGGTAGGGAGTTGGGGAGGGTAAGGAGTTGGGAGGGTAAGGAGTTGGGAGGGTAAGGAGTTGGGAGGGTAAGGAGTTGGGAGGGTAAGGAGTTGGGAGAGTAAGGAGTTGGGAGGGTAGGGAGTTGGGAGGGTAAGGAGTTGGGAGGGTAAGGGAGTTGGGAGGGTAAGGAGTTGGGAGGGTAGGGAGTTGGGAGGGTAGGGAGTTGGGAGGGTAAGGAGTTGGGAGGGTAAGGAGATGGAGGGTAAGGAGTTGGGAGGGTAAGGAGTTGGGAGGGTAGGGAGTTGGGAGGGTAAGGAGTTGGGAGGGTAGGGAGTTGGGAGGGTAAGGAGTTGGGAGGGTAGGGAGTTGGGAGGGTAGGGAGTTGGGAGGGTAAGGAGTTGGGAGGGTAGGGAGTTGGGAGGGTAGGGAGTTGGGAGGGTAAGGAGTTGGGAGGGTAGGGAGTTGGGAGGGTAGGGAGTTGGGAGGGTAAGGAGTTGGGTGGGTAAGGAGTTGGGAGGGTAAGGAGTGGGGAGGGTAAGGAGTTGGGAGGGTAGGGAGTTGGGAGGGTAGGGAGTTGGGAGGGTAGGAGTTGGGAGGGTAAGGAGTTGGGAGGGTAGGGAGTTGGGAGGGTAAGGAGTTGGGGAGGGTAAGGAGTTGGGAGGGTAAGGAGTTGGGAGGGTAGGGAGTTGGGAGGGTAAGGAGTTGGGAGGGTAAGGAGTTGGGAGGGTAGGGAGTTGGGAGGGTAGGAGTTGGGAGGGTAGGGAGTTGGGAGGGGTAGGGAGTTGGGAGGTTAGGGAGTTGGAGGGTAGGGAGTTGGAGGGTAAGGGAGTTGGGAGGGTAAGGAGTTGGAAGGGTAGGGAGTTGAGAGGGTTAGGAGTTGGGAGGGTAAGGAGTTGGGAGAGTAAGAGTTGGGGAGGGTAAGGAGTTGGGAGGGTAGGGAGTTGGGAGGGTAGGGAGTTGGGAGGGTAGGGAGTTGGGAGGGTAGGGAGTTGGGAGAGTAAGGAGTTGGGAGGGTAAGGGAGTTGGGAGGGTAGGGAGTTGGGAGGGTAAGGAGTTGGGAGGGTAGGGAGTTGGGAGGGTAAGGAGTTGGGAGGGTAGGGAGTTGAGAGGGTTAGGAGTTGGGAGGGTAGGGAGTTGGGAGGGGTAAGGATTGGGAGGGTAAGGAGTTGGGAGGGTAGGGAGTTGGGAGGGTAAGGAATTGGGAGGGTAAGGAGTTGGGAGGGTAGGGAGTTGAGAGGGTTAGGAGTTGGGAGGGTAAGGAGTTGGGAGAGTAAGGAGTTGGGAGGGTAAGGAGTTGGGAGGGTAAGGAGTTGGGAGGGTAGGGAGTTGGGAGGGTAGGGAGTTGGGAGGGTAAGGAGTTGGGAGGGTAGGGAGTTGGGAGGGTAGGGAGTTGGGAGGGTAAGGAGTTGGGAGGGTAGTGAGTTTGGAGGGTAAGGAGTTGGGAGGGTAAGGAGTTGGGAGGGTAAGGAGTTGGGAGGGTAAGGAGTTGGGAGGGTAAGGAGTTGGGAGGGTAGGGAGTTGGGAGGGTAGGGAGTTGGGAGGGTAAGGAGTTGGGAGAGTAGGGAGTTGGGAGGGTAAGGAGTTGGGAGGGTAAGGAGTTGGGAGGGTAAGGAGTTGGGAGGGTAAGGAGTTGGGAGG
The DNA here is from genome assembly GCF_964271855.1 of Acomys minous. Classification (NCBI taxonomy): domain Eukaryota; kingdom Metazoa; phylum Chordata; class Mammalia; order Rodentia; family Muridae; genus Acomys; species Acomys minous. Next base: position 143,375,411 of record NC_140483.1, read on the forward strand.
GTAGGGAGTTGGGAGGGTAGGGAGTTTGGAGGGTAGGGAGTTGGGAGGGTAGGGAGTTGGGAGGGTAGGGAGTTGGGAGGGTAAGGAGTTGGGAGGGTAAGGAGTTGAAAGGGTAAGGAGTTGGGAGGGTAGGGAGTTGGGAGGGTAAGGAGTTGGGAGGGTAGGGAGTTGGGAGGGTAAGGAGTTGGGAGGGTAAGGAGTTGGGAGGGTAGGGAGTTGGGAGGGTAAGGAGTTGGGAGGGTAAGGAGTTGGAGGGGTAGGGAGTTGGGAGGGTAGGGAGTTGGGAGGGGTAGGGAGTTGGGAGGGTAGGGAGTTGGGAGGGTAGGGATTTGGGAGGGTAGGGAGTTGGGAGGGTAGGGAGTTGGGAGGGTAAGGAGTAGGGCTGGTAAGGAGTTGGGAGGGTAAGGAGTTGGGAGGGTAGGGAGTTGGGAGGGTAAGGAGTTGGGAGGGTAAGGAGTTGGGAGGGTAGGGAGTTGGGAGGGTAAGGAGTTGGGAGGGTAAGGAGTTGGGAGGGTAGGGAGTTGGGAGGGTAGGGAGTTGGGAGGGTAGGGAGTTGGGAGGGTAGGGAGTTGGGAGGGTAGGGATTTGGGAGGGTAGGGAGTTGGGAGGGTAGGGACTTGGGAGGGTAAGGAGTTGGGAGGGTAGGGAGTTGGGAGGGTAGGGAGTTGGGAGGGTAGGGAGTTGGGAGGGTAGGGAGTTGGGAGGGTAGGGAGTTGGGAGGGTAGGGAGTTGGGAGGGTAGGGAGTTGGGAGGGTAGGGAGTTGGGAGGGTAAGGAGTTGGGAGGGTAAGAGTTGGGAGGGTAGGGAGTTGAGAGGGTTAGGAGTGGGAGGGTAAGGAGTTGGGAGAGTAAGGAGTTGGGAGGGTAAGGAGATGGGAGGGTAGGGAGTTGGGAGGGTAAGGACTTGGGAGGGTAAGGAGTTGGGAGGGTAAGAGTTGGGAGGGTACGGAGTTGGGAGGGTAGGGAGTTGGGAGGGTAGGGAGTTGGGAGGGTAGGGAGTTGGGAGGGTAGGGAGTTGGGAGGGTAGGGAGTTGGGAGGGTAGGGAGTTGGGAGGGTAAGGAGTTGGGAGGGTAAGGAGTTGGGAGAGTAAGGAGTTGGGAGGGTAAGGAGTTGGGAGGGTAGGGAGTTGGGAGGGTAAGGAGTTGGGAGGGTAGGGAGTTGGGAGGGTAAGGAGTTGGGAGGGTAAGGAGTTGGGAGGGTAGGGAGTTGGGAGGGTAAGGAGTTGGGATGGTAGGGAGTTGGAAGGTAAGGAGTTGGGAGGGTAGGGAGTTGGGAGGGTAAGGAGTTGGGAGGGTAAGGAGTTGGGAGGGTAGGGAGTTGAGAGGGTTAGGAGTTGGAGGGTAGGGAGTTGGGAGAGTAAGGAGTTGGGAGGGTAAGGAGTTGGGAGGGTAAGGAGTTGGGAGGGTAAGGGGTTGGGAGGGTAAGGAGTTGGGAGGGTAGGGAGTTGGGGGGTAAGGAGTTGGAGGGTAAGGAGTTGGGAGGGTAGGGAGTTGGGAGGGTAAGGAGTGGGAGGGTAGGGAGTTGGGAGGGTAAGGAGTTGGGAGGGTAAGGAGTTCGGAGGGTAAGGAGTTGGGAGGGTAAGGAGTTGGGAGGGTAGGGAGTTGGAGGGTAGGGAGGTTGGGAGGGTAAGGAGTTGGAGGGTAAGGAGTTGGGAGGGTAGGGAGTTGAGAGGGTAGGGAGTTGGGAGGGTAAGGAGTTGGGAGGGGTAAGGAGTTGAAAGGGTAAGGAGTTGGGAGGGTAGGGAGTTGTGAGGGTAAGGAGTTGAGAGAGGGGAGTTGGGAGGGTAAGGAGTTGGGAGGGTAAGGAGTTGGGAGGGTAGGGAGTTGGGAGGGTAAGGAGTTGGGAGGGTAAGGAGTTGGGAGCGTAGGGAGTTGAGAGGGTAGGGAGTTGGGAGGGTAGGAGTTGGGAGGGTAGGGAGTTGGGAGGGTAGGGAGTTGGGAGGGTAGGGAGTTTGGAGGGTAGGGAGTTGGGAGGGTAAGGAGTTGGGAGGGTAAGGAGTTGGGAGGGTAAGGAGTTGGGAGGGTAGGGAGTTGGGAGGGTAGGGAGTTGGGAGGGTAAGGAGTTGGAAGGGTAGGGGGTTGGGAGGGTAGGGAGTTGGGAGGGTAAGGAGTTGGGAGGGTAAGGAGTTGAAAGGGTAAGGAGTTGGGAGGGTAGGGAGTTGGGAGGGTAGGGAGTTGGGAGGGTAAGGAGTTGGGAGGGTAAGGAGTTGAAAGGGTAAGGAGTTGGGAGGGTAGGGAGTTGGGAGGGTAGGGAGTTGGGAGGGTAAGGAGTTGGGAGGGTAAGGAGTTGGGAGGGTAAGGAGTTGGGAGGGTAAGGAGTTGGGAGGGTAAGGAGTTGGGAGGGTAGGGAGTTGGGAGTGTAAGGAGTTGGGAGGGTAGGGAGTTGGGAGGGTAAGGAGTTGGGAGGGTAAGGAGTTGGGAGGGTAGGAGTTGGGAGGGTAGGCAGGTTGGGAGGGTAAGGAGTTGGGAGGGTAAGGAGTTGGAGGGTAAGGAGTTGGGAGGGTAAGGAGTTGGGAGGGTAAGGAGTTGGGAGGGTAAGGAGTTGAAGGGTAAGGAGTTGGAGGGTAAGGAGTTGGGAGGGTAGGGAGTTGGGAGGGTAAGGAGTTTGGAGGGTAAGGAGTTGAAAGGGTAAGGAGTTGGGAGGGTAGGGAGTTGGGAGGGTAGGGAGTTGGGAGGGTAGGGAGTTGGGAGGGTAAGGAGTTGGGAGGGTAAGGAGTTGGGAGGGTAAGGAGTTGGGAGGTATGGAGTTGGGAGGGTAGGGAGTTGGGAGGGTAAGGAGTTGGGAGGGTAAGGAGTTGGGAGGGTAAGGAGTTGGGAGGGTATGGAGTTGGGAGGGTAAGGAGTTGGGAGGGTAAGGAGTTGGGAGGGTAAGGAGTTGGGAGGGTAAGGAGTTGAAAGGGTAAGGAGTTGGGGAGGGTAAGGAGTTGGGAGGGTAGGGAGTTGGAGGGTAAGGAGTTGGGAGGGTAAGGAGTTGGAAGGGTAAGGGTTGGGAGGGTAGGGAGTTGGAGGGTAAGGAGTTGGAGGGTAAGGAGTTGGGAGGGTAAGGAGTTGGGAGGGTAGGGAGTTGGGAGGGTAGGGAGTTGGGAGGGTAGGGAGTTGGGAGGGTAGGGAGTTGGGAGGGTAGGGAGTTGGGAGGGTAAGGAGTTGGGAGGGTAGGGAGTTGGGAGGGTAAGGAGTTGGAGGGTAAGGGAGTTGGGAGGGTAGGGAGTTGGGAGGGTAGGGAGTTGGGAGGGTAGGGAGTTGGGAGGGTAAGGAGTTGGGAGGGTAGGAGTTGGGAGGGTAGGGAGTTGGGAGGGTAGGGAGTTGGGAGGGTAAGGAGTTGGGAGGGAGGAGTTGGGAGGGTAAGGAGTTGGGAGGGTAGGGAGTTTGGAGGGTAGGGAGTTGGGAGGGTAAGGAGTTGGGGGAGGTAGGGAGTTGGGAGGGTAGGAGTTGGGAGGGTAAGGAGTTGGAGGGTAAGGAGTGGGAGGGTAAGGAGTTGGGAGGGTAAGGAGTTGGAAGGGTAGGGAGTTGGGAGGGTAGGGAATTTGGAGGGTGGGGAGTTGGGAGGGTAGGGAGTTGGGAGGGTAGGGAGTTTGGAGGGTAAGGAGTTGGGAGGGTAAGGAGTGGAAAGGGTAAGGAGTGGGGGAGGGTAGGGAGTTGGGAGGGTAAGGAGTTGGGAGGAGGGGTTGGGAGGATAAGGAGGTTGG